>NC_136427.1:269426217-269436217 GCF_052849685.1 Lactuca virosa
ACAGTCCGAAACTCCGACATCGATGCCTATATATCAAGGTTTAGTGAACTGTCTCTGTTGTGCCCTGGCATGATTACCTCGGAAGGAAAGAAGATCGAACGATTCATCTGGGGATTAACCCCCCAATTCAAGGAAACGTGATAGCCGCAAACCCTGAAACCTTTGACAGCGCCAAGAGGTTGGCCAAGAAGTTGTACGACCACAACAACAAGAAGGGCGAAAAAGCAGGGGAAACTGAAAACAAGAAGGAGAGCGATAACAAGAAGGGAAAGAATAGCAAGCGGAAGGGACGACAAGGATCAGAGTCGTCAAAGAAACAACAAACAGTGACAGTTCATTCTGCAACCACCCAATTCCCCTCCACACCACATGCTCCAGCCTCATCCACCCCAAGCACCACTAAACAGTATTTCGGAAATCTCCCAAAGTGCAACAAATGCAATCTCCATCACAATGGTGAATGCAGGGAGATGCATTGTACCAGTTGCAACCGAAAGGGTCATACGGCAAGATACTGTAGGACCTATCCTCCCCAGAATCAGCAACATGGAAACAACAACAACAACAACCGCAACAACAACAACCACAACAACAACAACAACAACAACAACAACAACAACAACGGAAACAACGCTGGGGCTAGCCACACTTGTTATAGATGTGGACGGACTGGGCATTTCCGGCGAAACTGCCCCAATGTCAACAATCAAGGAAATGGAGGATCAGGAAGGGTTTTGACTCTGGGACAAGGCGAAGCAATGCAAGACCCTATCGTTGTCACCGGTACGTTTCCACTTAACAACACATATGCATGCATCTTATTCGATAGTGGAGCGGAGCGAAGCTTCGTTAGTAACAAGTTTAAACACTTACTAAACCAACGACCCCAGAAGCTCAATGAAGCCTTCACGGTGGAAATGGTTAATGGGAAAACAAAGTCAACTAGGGATATCTATGTAGGGTGCACGTTAACATTTAACCACCATACTTTCCAAATAAACTTGATGCCTGTGAATATTAGGAGTTTCGATGTGATCATCGGCATGGATTGGTTGAGCCCCCATCATGTCGATATTATGTGCCGCGAGAAGGCCGTTCGCCTTCATCTCCCTAACCACGAAACCCTAATCATATACGGAGACAAACCCGGTACGAACCTTCGTCTTATCTCATGTATTAAGGCACAAAAGTGTCTACAAAAGAAGGACTCTGTGTTTCTGGCTCACATTGTGGATAAATCCAAGGAAGAGGTTAACATTCAAGACATCCCAGTGGCTTGCGATTTGTCACACCCCCAAACCAGACGGCGGAAACGTCCAGGGGTGGAGGACTTCATTTGTAGTATCACAACACATGCATCATAGTAATCAAAGTACAAACAACCATTGTATTTAAAAAGTATAAGTATTTACATGTGTTCAATCATTGTATATTGAAACCAAAATAGTTATACAAAAGAAGAAGATATGACTCAAAGTAGCTCCATCTTCTCAAAAAGCTCGGGGAGTACCGGTTTATTGTTTTCCTGAGAATACAAGTAATTTGAAAAGGAAGTATCAACATAAAGTTGAGTGAGTGAATAAGTGTTTATGTTTAAAAGGATGTCTCTGTATCTTGCATATGTAAACTGTTCCAGAAAATCCTATATTTTCTGTTGTATATGAAAAGTAGTTTTATTCCCATAAAACCGTTCTATTTGTAAACCAATGTTTTGTATTTGTAAAACTTGTAACTGAGAGTGTGCCTGGCTTCACCAGCTGTTATTGAAAACTGTATTGAACCATTGTAATTTGTATTCTGTAAACTGGTACTTTGAAGGTGTACTTACGTTTAGTTGATTATACACTAACGTATTGTTAATATCTTTTTAATGAGTTCTTATAACCATACTATGACTGGATGGCCTGAAACAAACACTTGTAGGCGTTTAAACTATTGATAACAATTGCCACTCATTGGCGTGTATGCCTGACTGTAGCTAGCAGTCTGAGTGTGGGGTTGTCAATCCCAACATAGATCTACACACAACGTGTTTCGATCCCCTGGCTAGAGATTCTGGTTATAATGTCAGGATTTTACCTTGGTTGTCTAAATGAATTAAACAACCTGAATTGAATGACTCATAAAAATCATATAAACGTTACATGTATATTAGTCATGAAAACCCAATCATTCTGAAATAAATGATTGACAATATGTTATTGAATTAGTATTCCGAACATGTATTTGACAAGTGTAAACATTGATTTGTTTTGAATCAAAACCCTTTGTTTCTTGTAAAACAGTGTATTCTAGTATACTTAAATCATGAATTATTGTTCTATGTATCATAAATTATACATATTATAATTTATATGTACTTTCTGAATCGGTATTTAACTATGTTTGCATGTAATCCCTTGCTCAACATGTTACAAAGGTATTTAAACTGATGAAATAACTTTTATATTTATATACATATACAATTTTATATATAAGTAAAATTTAAATGACACTCGGACAAATAACCGGTACTATAAGCCCACATCCAAACAAGGAAAAGGACCCAGAATGAGTTATCAGTCCTAAGCCTTTTAAATCTTATTTATATATATATATATATATATATATATATATATATATATATATATATATATATATATATATAAATCTGAATTTTGGGGAAAAATATAAGTTTACAAAAGAGTTTAATGTTTTGAGTATATTTTGATGATTTAACGTCGTTTTATCATGATTTGAAATCATCTATTTATAACACAAAGTTCTTGTGTTATACTTGTATTCCCCCCCTTAAAACAGTAGAAATTATGAAAATACAGGGGTATGAACTAACTTGATATGTGGTGATTTGGACAGCGTTTCGTTTCCCGGAAAGGAGTTTATTTGACGAAAAACCGGCTTAAATCGAGCAGAGTTTTGACTGGAGAGAGGTTAACTTCTCGGGAATCTCGGGGCTTCGAGGCTTGTTTAGGGTTTTAGACTTGATACCGAGGCTTTAGGGGTTGTATATAAGTTTGTGGAAGTGAAAAATATGAAAGTGTGTGAAATTTGGGGTGAAAAGTGTAAAATGTTCGGAGGGTCTCGCATGCCTTATATAGGCCGAAGCCTCGGATCCGAAGCAAGGGGAGGTTGTCGCGTGTTCGGGCAGGTGGCGAAGGGAGGAGGCTAGCTTCGGACAGCTGGCGAGGCGTGTCAGATGGCCATTGGACCGGACTTCAGTCGAATCCGAAGAAGGCACGGTGCGAGGGGGTGTCCGAGGGGTGTCTCCTGCAAGGGTGTCGGCTGCCTACTGGACCTCGGCTGCGGTCCAATCAGAATGCGACACAGAGGACTTCGGTCTAATCAGAAGACGACACATAGCGAACATGGGGAGGCCTCGCATGCGAGGTGACGGGGCCGAAGGTCAGCCATGCGAAATTGCCCGGTTTTCAACATTTCTCGATTTTTGTGCCAAACACTTGCGAAAATCATAACTTTCGCATACGAGCTCCGTTTTCGACGTTCTTTATATGCACGCGTAGGTAAAATTATACTCTACGACTTTCGTTTAGACTTCATCGGCTAATTTTGAATTTATTTTTAATATTGTTATTTTTAACAGACCGGGACTGGAAATCCGTTAAAAATTCATAACTTCTTCATTCGACGTCCGTTTTTGTCTGTCTTTTTACCGTTGTACTACTATTGACGAGACCTTCGATTCTCGTTTAGGTTGTGTCGGCTAAAAACCACTCGATCATTATTTCGAGTTTTTAGCTGTACACTGCTATACTGAAACTTAGAAAAATCATAACTTCTTCATACGAAGTCAGATTTTGACGTTCTTTTTATGAAAGTTCTCGGTTTAACATAAACTACGATTTTTAAGGCTAAAAAGCATTTTATTGAAAATTCAGTTTTTACACTGAACCGTGTTTTGTCGGTTTTGTCGCGGATCTTCGATTGGTCATAACTTTTTCGTTATAACTCGGATTTTAGTGTTCTTTATGTTTTTTGAAACCTTGTTACAATCTATACCACTTGGTTCATCCCAATCGAGATTGTTTAATAATTTATTTTTGAGGGTCAATTATGTAAATATACACAGTATGCTAAACTTTCTCTTTATTATTTTAAAAAGAACTACAAATTGACCTACATTATTACATAGGTTTGAAAAATACGGTTTGTTACACGATTTCCCTGACGTATTTCCCGAGGATCTTCCGGGAATACCTCCCGATAGGCAGGTTGAGTTCCGAATCGACCTTGTGCCAGGAGCTACTCCCATCACCAAATATCTCTATAGGTTGGCTCCTGCAGAAATGCAGGAATTGTCAAGCCAACTCAGCGAACTCTTGAACAAAGGATTCATCAGACCCAGCTTCTCGTCTTGGGGAGCTCCAGTCCTTTTTGTTAAGAAGAAGGACAGATCCTTTAGGATGTGCATCGACTATAGAGAGCTGAATAAGCTCACTATCAAAAATCGCTACCCACTTCCACGAATCGACGATCTATTCGACCAACTTCAAGGAGCAAATTTCTTCTCTAAGATAGATCTGCGATCCGGCTATCATCAACTCAAGGTCCGAGAGGAGGATATTTCCAAGACCGCTTTCCGAACTCGCTATGGACATTATGAATTTGTTGTAATGCCCTTCGGTCTAACGAATGCCCCTGCCGCATTTATGGACCTGATGAATCGAGTTTGCCGTCCATTCCTTGACAACTTTGTAATCGTTTTCATCGACGATATCCTGGTCTATTCTCGAAGCGAAGAAGAACATGGTCGGCATCTCCAACAAATTTTGGAAACCTTGCGAGCCGAAAGGCTGTACGCGAAACTCTCTAAGTGTGAGTTTTGGCTCCGTAGCGTAAACTTTTTAGGTCATGTTGTCGGCCGAGAAGGGATATATGTGGACCCTTCCAAGGTTAAAGCCATTGAAGGATGAGCAGTCCCAACGACACCCACAAAAATTCGTCAATTTCTGGGTCTCGCAGGCTATTACAGAAGATTCATCCAGAACTTCTCCAGGACAGCCAAGCCTCTTACCACACTTACACAAAAAGGCGTACCATTCGAATGGACAGAGAAGCAGGAAGTTGCCTTCCAAACCCTGAAGAAAGCCCTCTGCAGTGCACTTGTGTTATCCTTACCAGAAGGAACCGAAGACTTTATTGTCTACTGCGACGCTTCAAATCAAGGTTTGGGATGTGTACTTATGCAGCGAGGAAAGGTGATAGCCTATGCATCAAGACAACTGAAAACGCATGAAGTGAACTATACCACTCATGATCTCGAATTGGGAGCAGTGGTCTTCGCATTGAAGATTTGGAGGCACTACCTTTATGGTACGAAGTGAACCATCTTCACCGACCACAAAAGCCTCCAACACATCCTGAACCAGAAGGAATTAAATATGAGGCAGCGGAGATGGGTCGAGCTACTAAACGATTATGAGTGCGAAATCAAGTATCATCCGGGCAAGGCTAACGTGGTGGCTGATGCCCTGAGCCGAAAAGAATACTCAAGTCATCACGTGAAAACTCTCTCGATAACCATTCGATCCCACCTAATCTCGCAGATCAAAGAAGCCCAGATGGATGCATTGAAACCCGAGAATAATACAAGTTAAACATTACGCGGGATGGATAAGAACCTTGAAGTCAAAGAGGATGGAGCATACTATTTCATGGATAGAATCTGGGTCCCTAAATTTGGGGGATTCAGAGAAGTGGTCATGAATGAAGTTCACAAGACACGATACTCCATCCATCCGGGATCAGATAAAATGTACCTAGATATCAAACAACATTATTGGTGGCCAAACATGAAGGCAGAAATCGCCACTTACGTGGGCAAGTGCCTCACTTGCGCTAAAGTGAAAGTGGAATATCAAAAGCCCTCGGGACTATTACAACAACCAGTAATACCCGAGTGGAAATGGGAAAGGATTACCATGGACTTTGTGACCAAATTACCCAAAACAACTTATAGATTGGATGCCATATGGGTGATAGTCGATAGATTAACAAAATCCGCCCATTTCATGCCAATAAAGGAATCTTACAAGATGGAAAGATTGACCCGAATCTACATCAAGGAGATCGTGAGACCCCATGGGGTGCCGGTATCTATTATCTCGGACCGAGACAGTAGATTTACTTCACGATTTTGGCAGTCGCTACAGAAGGCAATGGGAACACATTTAGACTTGAGCACTGCCGACCACCCTCAAACGGACGGACAAAGCGAGTGCACCATCCAGACGCTTGAGGACATGCTTAGAGCCTGTGTGATCGACTTCGGAAAGTCTATCCTTATGTAAGCATTATCAATGACAACAATTGTAACCGTGACTTGAAAACATGATTTGAGAATATTCAATGACCACAAACTTCCATTAAGAATCCAAATGAAAGAGGAAAGCTCAATACAAACACTCCAAATGGTCAACGAAAGATGGGAAACCCTAAAAATCCCGGTTTAAGTCCATTATGGACTATGATTCCCTTATTGGGCCTAATGGACCAATAAGTCTCCAACTGACTATTTTGGGCCTAGATACCTTAAATGGGCTCTAATTGGACCCACTTTCATGAAACTTAACATTTTGGGCCATAATGGATCCAAAATGAATTAGTTTGCCTTAATGGGCCTTGTTGGGCCATTATTGATTCAATTAGCTTTCATGGACCATAAATCCATTCTTTTATACAAAATTGGGCCGTGAACTACCCTAAAGGCCCAATGGGCCGAAAACTTCTTTATGGACCTCATAATTTCGAACAAAGATAAGAAGTGGGCCAAATTAATTTACCTCCTTCCTCCTAGCCCAAGGTTTCGGCCCAAGATAAAAAAAAAGAGAGAAATGAAATTAATGGGTGATTACGGGGGGGGGGGGGGGGGAGGGGTGACACCTCACAATTGTATGTGGGATATCAATGCACCATTCTCACATCCCCATGCATCTATCACTTCACTCTCTCTCTCTTCTTCCCTCTTCTTTTCTACCTTCGGCCGAACACACACACCCTCACCACCTTCAACTTCATTTCAAACTCTCTCAAACCTTTCAAGAACATCTTCTTACCTCCCTCAAAATCTCGAAAATTAGTGTGGCTCCAAGAAGATCTTTCACTTATATCACCATCATTGGTAAGTTATTGTTATACATAAGTCTTGGTTTCCATTCTTAAGCTAAGAACAACTCCTTATATGACTTCATTTGGTGATCATACTTCCTAGAAAACCTCAAAGTTTGAAAGTTCTCTTCAAGGAAGTGTCTAAGGCCGGAAACCACATCACCTTCTTCCAGTTTTCTTCAAAACCGAAACCACAAAACCAAGGTGAGTTCATACCCCCTTGTTTTCGGTTTTTACTTGTTTTTGGGGGGAGAATACAAGTAAATATGTTGATCTATGTGTGTGTGCATGTTATATGTGATTTCTTTGATTTGTGTTGTGAAAATGTGATATTATTTGTTATATCTCGAGATCTATGGCTAAAGTGTGAAGGATAGATAAACAAATAACATAATAAACAACATACTTCAAAGATCTAAGAGCCTTTAGGTTTAAGAAGTGAAAACAAAGCCAAAAATCTTTATAAGTGTCATTTTTGCAAAAATAACAAAGATTTGGGTAAAATATGATATTTTCGGTTTTATAAAGATAAAATAGTATTATTTACATAAAAATCTGACTTTTATGAAAATAACACTTCTCAAGGGGCAAAAAACATAAATTATAGCTTATTGGGCTTACATTTGGGCCTCACGGGTTTTGGGCCCAAAATTGCGAAAAATGAAGAGTGTTGGGGGCTGAAGTTGTAAATTTATCAAAATATGAGTCTAAAACGTAAATAAACTATTTCAGGGGCTGAAAATGACTTTGATGCAAAAATTTGACTAAAAATGCAAAGTTTTGGATTTTGGGGTCAAAATTGTAAAATTTACGGAATTTGGGCCGAAAGTGTAAACTTTTTACAAATAAGGGCTGGAAATGGCAAATACAATAGTTTTGGGCTGAAATTATTATTTAAATTAAGTTTGGGCCGAAAATGTCAAGAAAAATGGTTTAAGGACCAAAAATGTCAATTTTCATCTAAAAGGACTAAAAGTGTCACTTTTATTAATAAAGGGGCTGAAATGGTCAAAATCCATATTTTTTTTTTGGGGCCGAATAGGCTAATATTAAATTATGGGGCTAGGAATATTAAATTTATAACGCATGGTTTTTAAAAATGTTTATAGATATATATACATATATATATATATATATAACCAAAGCTTCGTTATATATCAAACATCAAAGTATTTTTAACATCGCGAATGAACATTTAGCATACAACCAATACCTACACTACGAACTTAAAATCGATAAACAGATAAATGATTTAATGATTGGGCCGAAAATCTTCTGTTCGTGCTATTGGGTCTTTGTGGCCCAATTTTAGAATTATTGCGCCCAATATATTCAAACATGTTTATTGGGTCTTGGTGACCCAATTACATGCCCAATGGGCCTTTATCAGCTTTAACATGCTATTGGGCCTTAGTGGCCCATTTGCATTGCTAATAAGACCATAAACATTCATAATATGCTTAATGGGCTATAACGTGTCCGTAGAATACTCGACAATCTATAATAACATACATAATTAGTGGACCACCGTTGTCTTTTTTCGTGTCTGTTAGGCTTACTTCCTATTAACGTAAACATCAATCGGGTTGTAAAACAATGTTATTCAATTTCATTGGGATTTAGTGAGAAATAACGGGTGGCACCAATAAGTGTCCTTTGTTAGATTTTAATGTTTTTCTTTCCGATTTGAAAGTTTTTAGTTTTATTCTTTAACAATAAATGTAATTCTTAGCAATTGTTACATGTATTCTATAAGAAATAATGTAATTTTTGTTTTAATTCTTCAATTGCTGGTTCGAAAATTTGTTATTCTACAAGAAATTTTTAAAGTCATGATCAAGAAATATGTTCAAGAATATTTTTATTATTTTATGGTTCTAGAATATTTTTATTTTTGAACATACTCAAACATATTCTGTCAGAATGTCTGAATTAAAAACATTATAATTCGTAAAATTGGATTTTTAAAATTAATAGAATCTATGATCCCTTAAAATATACAAATTTCCTTTATTAAATCTATATTAGTTGACTAAAATACCCTTCTAGTTAAATCTGATGGTATTTATCAATTATATTTAATTCAATAATATGTATTAATCACTTTCTTAAAATAAGTAAAATGATTGGCCCACATTTATGCATACAATAACACAATAATTACTTTGAATATAATAAGCTAAGCATATATATATATATATATATATATATATATATATATATATATATATATATATATATATATAGTACTATAGTAGGCAAGGTTGTAGAACTCGTTACTTGGTACCTGTTCGGCCGACTACCGAGTAGCGAGTACTCGGGTAGTACTCAGATTTGGTATTTCATGTAGAAATATTTTTAGGGAAATTATATATGTCAAAATCATAAGTTAAAATCATAAGTTGATAGAAATATATAACAAAATTAGATATATGTGAATACACAAAAATTGCAAAACACATAAAGGTCTCACTTCGTTGACCGAGTTGACTGAGTTTTTTACAATATTGCTCAGTTCAGTAAGAGGGCGATCGGGGGTACTCGGGATTCGGTAACTCGCCTCGGTAAGGGGCCGAGTAGCGAGTACTCGGAGGAGTACTCGGCCAACTCGGCGATTTTTACAACACTGATAGTAGGAATGGCCACACAATATTTTTTAAATAACTAAAAGATTATGCATATGTTATAGAACTTGAATAAACCAATGAAAGAGACTCCAAGAAGAAAAAAACACAAACTTATCGAAGGCCCGGGTTTTATATATATATATATATATATATATATATATATATATATATATATATATATATATATATATATATATAATATATATATATATATATATAAGGTTAGGTTCATGTGAAACGGCCTAATT